>NC_135371.1:173175678-173193178 GCF_049243985.1 Paroedura picta | reverse complement strand
TTTAGCTCATAGTGGCTTCCAGATTATTCACGGCCCCTAAGTCACACAGCTAGAAATCTCTCCCCGAGGGAGTTTTTATGGGGGTGGTGGGGGCATGGGTGTTATTAAGTACCACAGTGTTGTCGAGTGACTTGGAGAGGGGTACATGAATCTGCATTAATGAGGTGGTTGGGATGGCTGCAAAACTGACACATTCCAAGTGACAGGCAGTGACCCTTAGTGGGGAGCGAGCCCGTGGAAAGCAGGGGCCTCGGGAGCACCAAAGGTCAAGGTGGCTGGAGGGGCTGCTCTCCCCACCCCCACAACTCTGCCCGAGAGAAACGCAACCAGTGTGGGCGGAAGATCTTCTCATCCGCCTGGGCTTTTGCTTGCCTATGGAGTGCAAATCAAGATGTAAATGAAAACAGTGTTCCTGTTAATTTCAGGAGATGGAGAGGCCGGGGTGGGAATTACGGAAGATGGAAACGGATGCCTGTTCCCTAGATCATAAATCTCGCGAGCGGGGAAATGAAAGATATGCTGGCCCTGTTTGAGAGCCAGCCGGGGTGTTAAGAGTGGCGGTGTTAAGAGTCCAGAGGAGGGCAACAAAGAAGGTGAGGAGTTTGGAGACCAAGACGTAGGAGGAAAGGTTGGGGGAGCTTGGTCTGTTTAGCCTGGAGAGGAGGTGACTGAGAGGGGATCTGAGAACCATCTTCAAGTATATAAAGGGGTGCCAGGTAGAGGATGGAACAGAGATGTTCTCTCTTGCCCCGGAGGGACAGACCAGAACCAATGGGATGAAATTAATTCAAAAGACATTCCATTTAAACATCCAGAAGAAGTTCCTGGCTTCAGTGGAACAGGCTTCCTCGGGAGGTGGTGGGTTCTCCATCTTTGGAGATTTTTAAGCAGAGGCTGGAGAGCCATCTGACGGAGAGGCTGATTCTGTGAAGGTTCAAGGGGGTGGCAGGTGACAGTGGATGAGCAATTGGGATGTGAGCGTCCTGCATAGTGCAGGGGGCTGGACTAGATGACCCAGGAGGTCCCTTCCAACTCTTGGATTTACCCTCCTGCCCCAGGTGTCAAATACGTTGGCCTTCCACTATTCCAAGTCAAGGCAAGAGATGTTCAGGGCGGATTTGCCATGGCCTGCCTCTGCGTAGCAACCCTGGATTTTGGGGGACGGTTCCCTACCCAAGTCCTGACCGGGGCTGACCCTGCTTAGCTTCCGAGCTCCAATGAAATCAGGCTGGCTGGGACCATCTTTTAGACTTGCATTTTGCTCTGCTACTTCAAACCAACATGGCCACACACCTCAATCTGGATCCTCCACTGCAGGGTGCCATTTTAGAAGTCCTTCAACATCTCCCCCCCCCAAAAAAGTGCAGTATTTTGGGTAATGAATGTAATCCGTCTCTGACAGGCCGACGATCGGAACTGATCCGCTAAGACCTCTGACAGATTGAGAGTCCTAATGAAAAAGAAATTTTGCTGACTCTGACTTGGCGTCCGAGTCGGTGGTTCAGGCTTCTCAAAAGGAAGCCTGTTTCTCTCGTGACATACAAGTGGCAGAAGGGGGGGGGCTCCTTTCCCTCCCCAATTTCCCCTTTCTTTCATCCCAGCCTGTAATCAGATCCCCCCTCTGCCCCCCTCCCCTCCCTCCCCTCGGCTGAGTCTCCATTAAAGGGGCTTTTGACAGGGTTTGTCACGGAGGCCATTAATTCTGCGGCTTCCTGGGTGTTTGTTTCTTTTACCGCGGGGAGAAGAAATACGAAAAGGTTAAGGGAGAATGTTGTGATGGCAAAGCCGGGTGGGGGGCGGGTGGGATCGGGTCAAAGACAGCGGGGTGGGGAAGGGGGATGAGGAGAATGGAGGCCCTGGGAGATAAAGGACAGTTACAAGTGGGTGTTCTTACAGATTGGGAGAGGGCTGTAAGGGGGTGGGAAGACATGTTCCCAGGCTGTGGCCAACTCAACTCATGGCGGACCCCGTGGGTTTTCAAGCTTGAGAGACCAGCAGGGGTGGTCAGCCTTTGCCTGCCTCTATTGCAGCCCTCGACGTCCTTGAGAGGGGTCTCCCATCCCAGTAAGGGTGCAGTTGCCTGGTGGGAACTCCAGAGCTCGGTTCCCAGAGCCAGGAGGCAACGTCAGGAGAAGGTCTTGGCCTCTGTTCCCTGTTGTGGGCCTTCCAGAGGTTGGTCACTGGTTGGCCACAGTAGGCTGGACTAGAGAGAGACTATCGGTCTGATCCAGCAGGGTCTTCTGAAGGCCTCGGACTCTGTGTGTTGTGGTCGGCTCTCCAGCGGAACTGGTTGGCCGCCGGGTGAAGCAGGGTGCTGGACTAGATGGACCCCTGGTCTGATCCGACAGGATCTTCTGATGTTCTTCTGAAGGCCTTGGCATCTCTGCCCATGTTGTTGGACCACCGGAGGATCTGGTTGGCTCCTGTGTGAGACGGGAGGCTGGGCTAGATGGACCCAGCATCAATACGATGAAATTAATTCAAAAGAAATTCTGTCTAAAAATCCGGAAGAAGTTCCTGACAGTTAGAGTGGTTCCTCAGTGGAACAGGCTTTCTCAGGAGGTGGTGGGTTCTCCATCTTTGGAAATTTTTAAGCAGAGGCTGGATAGATATCTGACGGAGAGGCTGATTGTGTGAAGGCTCAAGGGGGTGGCAGGTGACAGTGGGTGAGGGAGAGGGTTGTGAGTGTCCTGCACAGTGCAGGAGGTTGGACTAGATGACCGAGGAGGTCCCTTCCAACTCTATGATCCTGTGACCCCTGGTCTGATCCAGCAGGGGGCTTCTTAATCTCTTACTAATCAGGGCCGACCCTGCATCGTGTCTGAGATCTGATAAGTTTGGACTAGTCCAGAAGAAAGGAGGAAGGATACTGGGTCATCTACTCCAACCCCCTGCACTGTGCAGGACACTCACAACCCTCCTGCTCCCCCACTGTCACCTGCCACCCCCTTGAACCTTCGCAGAATAACTCCAAGCAGGCTGGGCGTGGCTCAGGCTTGAAATACCGGCCCTGGGGAAGTACTGATGGATGCGAAGCAATTTCGGCTGTGGCTGCGTCATGCATGAGCATCTCCTGATTAGCAGCGCTCCCGCCCACCCCCTGCCCGCCCACCCCCGGGACGGGCTCTGCTCTGCTCTCCAGAACCATCTGCTCCCGGGCAGTGGGAGGGGGCTGGGAGGGGGGGGAGCCCACTGTTGATATCCAGAGCGGATGCCAGGACGTGTGCCCACGATGCCAGCTGAGCATCTGCGTGGAAGTCGGAGCCAGCTGCTGGCCACGAAGGAGCCTGCTGTGGGGAACGGCAGTGTGTGTGTGTGTGTGTGTGTGTGTGTTTGTGGATCTGGCTGGATGGCGTCTGGAGATGACAAATCGTCCCGCTTCTGAATTCCAGCCCCCTCCCAGTGCGTTTTGTTCTCTTTCCTTGCTGCTGTAAGAGCTAGAATTGTGTCTTCTAGGATTGTCGGCTCTGGATTGAAGAACAGTAGGAAGGGTTACGTAGAGGCCATCTAGTCCAGCCCCTGGAATTCCGGCTCCTCTCCAGACTGCAGAGATCAGTTCCCCTGGAGAAAAGGGCTGCTTGGGAGGGGGGACTGGCAGGGGCTCATGGGAATTGTAGTCCGCGGACATCTGGAGGACCGCTGGTTGACTACCCCTGACCTATGGGATTAGATGACAAAGACGTTCCCTCTCTGTTGGTAGATAGGAATCCAAGGACCAAATTGGCCTAAAATCCAGGGATAAAGGCTCCTTTAACGCAGTTCAGCATCCCTGGGTCAAAGGGAAACTGGGAAAAGGAAAGGGAAGAAAGGAACCAAATTTTAGGCTGATCCTGCATTGAGCCGGGGGTTGGACTAGAATGGACTGGATGGCCCCTTCCAATTCTAGGATTCTAAATACTGGATATTGATGTGACTTGCCACGCAAAATATGAAAGACGGCTAACAGAATACGAAACAGGCTTGGACGGTTGTACACACTTGTCGTTTAAATGAGGCAAAATGCCAGGTCCCGGATGTGTAAGCTATTTCCCACCTGTCACAGGAAGGTGAGCATCCTGCTTTCCTGGGAGATGTGTCAGAGCTCTTTGTACTTTCCCCAGCTGCGATTGAGTGGATGGAAAACTTAGATATTCGTCTTCCAGGGGATTGCCCAATCTCTCTGCATTGCTTTTGTACCGGGTTGGTGAAATATTTTATATTTTATATGCTTCCTCTGTGACGCCTGCCATATGATGAATACTGATGGGGTGAGCTGGGTAGGCCAGTAAGGCTGAACATTTGCAGCTGAAAGCTCATATTGGCTGTGAAGTCACCTAATGGGGAAATCTCTAGATATCATAGAGTTTTACAGTGCGGTGTCATGGTTAAGAGCGGCAGACTTCAGTTTGGGGAACCGGGTTCGATTCCCCACTCTTCCTCTGCATGCAGCCAGCCTGGGTGACCTTGGGCTAGTCCCAGGTTTCTTAGAACTGTTCTCACACAGCAGTTCTCTCTGAGCTCTCTCGGCCCCATTGACCTCACTGGGCGTCTGTTTGGGAGAGAGGAAAGGAAAGGCATTTGTAAGCCACTTTATTTGTAACAATTTATTTGTTAGTTTTCCAGGCCGCCCCTCTGCAAAACGGTCTCAGGGTGGCTTACAACAAATCTGTTGATTAAAAACCCCCAATACAATAGAATCATAGAATTCTTCTTCTTCTTCTTCTTCTTCTTCTTCTTCTTCTTCTTCTTCTTCTTCTTCTTCTTCTTCTTCTTCTTCTTCTTCTTCTTCTTCTTCTTCTTCTTCTTCTTCTTCTTCTTCTTCTTCTTCTTCTTCTTCTTCTTCTTCTTCTTCTTCTTCTTCTTCTTCTTCTTCTTCTTCTTCTTCTTCTTCTTCTTCTTCTTCTTCTTCTTCTTAGCAGGGTATAAAAAGCCATTTTTTGCCGCTGTCACGGTGCAACTGGGTCAAAGCCTCATCCAATCCCCTGGGACGCTTCTGAGTAAATATGCATATAATCGGAGCAAGCCTCACCGAAGCTCGGAGCTGAGGTTTGTGACGGCTCCTTGAACGGAAACCCACAGGAGATGTCATCTGAATCTTTAAAGAGGGAACAGCAGCTACTCCCTGGTCTTAACCCACGAGAGAGTCCGCTGGAGTGAACCAAAGCAGGGGGCTTCTCTTAGCAGTGCCCCGAACTCTGCCTCTGTCACTGCCTGGGGTATCAAAACCTACTCTGCTTCAACTTGTATACAAGGCCGTGGGTCCCTCCCCCTGACACCTGTACTCAGCCAGCTTCGATCCGGGATGGAATTTCCAATTCCTCTGGGCGTGCGCAACCCCACCTGCGCAAACCCACAATTCCTGGGAATTGTAGTCCATGGACATCTGGAGGGCCGCAGTTTGACTACCCCTGTTCTATGCCTTCTTGTTAATTGAAAAGCATCTTTGTGTGTGTCGTCCCCCCACCCCCCCTCCCCAAGGCCTTCCCTTTCCTAGCTGAGCCAGGGAAGCCTCCTTCCGTCCTCCTGTCGGATTCACCTGTGATTTGCAAGGATGTTGCTCAGAATCCTCTCTCTTCCCAGCTCAATGATTCTCCCCCTTCCTCCCTCCCCTGTTGCCGGCGCCTCCTCCTTTGATTTGACCTTCCTGGGCCTTGCAATCAGAATCATGGCCTGTCCCCTGTGGGGGTCCCCCTCCCCCTGCCCCTGCCTTGGTTGACAGGTTGCCGTCTCCCCTGCCCCCCCCCTCCTGCTCTTCAATAATTCAGTCCCCCCGAGCTGCCCTTCGGTTCCATCTGCATCCCGGCTGCTGGTTGCCGAGCTCCTGCCGAGCTAACAACTTAAGCCCCCTCGCCCGGTAATTGCTAGATGAATAGGGGAAGGCGGGAGGCACCGGAGGGAAATGCCGGGTGGCGGGTTTGGTGGAGGAATGCCAGAGCCACACACAAGGAGACGGGACACGACACACACAGTCTTTCCTCCAGGTTATCGGAATCTGGAATAGTGGGTCATCTTCCCGGGTTCTGGGTGTGCCTGCAACAACACCAACCTTTATTGGCATGAAAATGAGACAAATCAGAATGCAATCCATTAGTTCTTAAGTTCTCACGGCTTTATTGCCAGTTGTGAAAAATCAGCCACTTTTATCAGTTGCATCTGGATCCTGATCGGAGAGAAGGAACTGTACTTTGCATTGATCGGAGTAGCCAATATATTTAACTAAGAGTAAGTCTAGAGCTGGGGATCGAACGACCCCTTTCACAGGGGTTGCGGTGGGTGTGTGTGCCATCTACACAACAGCCTTGCTGGGTAGATCGAGATAGAGCGTTCGCCTGTCTGGAGCAGTGGAAAAGAGCGAGATCAGCATGGTGGGACAAGAGGCAGAACGGAACTGAGAAACCCTGGGGGGAAAAAACAATTTATATACAATCATGTAATGGATCTTCATGCCATTGGTCAGTTTGGTTTTAATTTCTGTGAGAGAACAGTTGTATAATTTTATGGTTGGGGGTCACCACAACATGAGGAACTGTATTAAAGGGTCACGGCATTAGGAAGGGTGAGAACCACTGACTAAAGTTTTAGCCCAAATAGCATCGTATTTGGGGTGCTGTATGGATTCTATAGAACAGGGGTAGTCAAACTGCGGCCCTCCAGATGTCCATGGACTACAATTCCCATGAGCCCCTGCCAGCGTTCGCTGGCAGGGGCTCATGGGAATTGTAGTCCATGGACATCTGGAGGGCCGCAGTTTGACTACCTCTGCTATAGAACCTTGTTTCCATGGGCAGTGTCTCTGTAGGTAAGGGATCTTCTGAAATCTCCCCGTCATAACTGCTGATGGGAGGATGTTAAACCTGGCAAGCAATTCCAGATGTGAATTGCCAACTCTGGGTTAAGCACATAAGGTTGTTAGAGAAGCCCTGCTGGATCAGGACAGTGGCCCATCCGGTCTGACCCTCTGTCACACAGTGGCCAAAACCCAGGGGTCACCTGGAGGTCCACCAGCAGGGCCAGAACTCCAGAAGCCCTTCCCTGGTTGCCTCCCAAGAACCAAGAGGACAGATCATTGAGGCCCCAGACAGAAACTTCCAGCTATTCCTTGTGGCTGAGAGCCACTCAAGGACCCTGGATTCAGATGCTTCTCCAAGCCAGGTTCAGAAATAAGCTGGAGATTGGAGGAGGGAACCTGAGCAGGGGTTGGGCGAGGGGGGGGGGGGACCTCCGTGGAGGACAATGCCCTACAGTGCATAATGCCACTTTCCAAGCCAGCCCTTCCTTCCCGGAGAAGCGGAATAAATGTTTCAAATGGAGCCATGATAAATAAGTGATTTATGATGTCTGGAGGGCAGTTGCAATTCTGGGAGACTTCCAGCCTCCCGTGGACATCGGCCTGCCTGGGGAATGCAGAAGACCGTTGGCCAGGCAGGAAAGAGGTATAATATTGCCACCCCTGCAAACTGTGGGGCCTGGGGATCCCCTGGAATTCCAGCTCCTCTCCAGACTGCAGAGATCAATTCCCCCGGAGAAAAGGGCTGCTTGGGAGGGGGGACTCTGTGGCCTTGGGCCCCACTGAGGGTCAGGGATGCCAGCCTCCCGGTGGGCACGGGGATCCCCTGGAATTCCAGCTCCTCTCCACACTGCAGAGATCAGTTCCCCTGGAGGAAAGGGCTGCTTGGGAGGGGGGACTCTGTGGCCTTGGACCCCACTGAGGGTCAGGGATGCCAGCCTCCAGGTGGGGCCTGGGGATCCCCTGGAATTCCAGCTCCTCTCCAGACTGCAGAGATCAGTTCCCCTGGAGGAAAGGGCTGCTTGGGAGGGGGGACTCTGTGGCCTTGGACCCCACTGAGGGTCAGGGATGCCAGCCTCCAGGTGGGGCCTGGGGATCCCCTGGAATTCCAGCTCCTCTCCACACTGCAGAGATCAGTTCCCCTGGAGGAAAGGGCTGCTTGGGAGGGGGGTCTGTGTGGCCTTGGACCCCACTGAGGGTCAGGGATGCCAGCCTCCAGGTGGGGCCTGGGGATCCCCTGGAATTCCAGCTCCTCTCCAGACTGCAGAGATCAGTTCCCCTGGAGGAAAGGGCTGCTTGGGAGGGGGGACTCTGTGGCCTTGGACCCCACTGAGGGTCAGGGATGCCAGCCTCCAGGTGGGGCCTGGGGATCCCCTGGAATTCCAGCTCCTCTCCACACTGCAGAGATCAGTTCCCCTGGAGGAAAGGGCTGCTTGGGAGGGGGGACTCTGTGGCCTTGGACCCCACTGAGGGTCATGGATGCCAGCCTCCAGGTGGGGCCTTGGGATCCCCTGGAATTCCAGCTCCTCTCCACACTGCAGAGATCAGTTCCCCTGGAGGAAAGGGCTGCTTGGGAGGGGGGACTCTGTGGCCTTGGACCCCACTGAGGGTCAGGGATGCCAGCCTCCAGGGGGGGCCTGGGGATCCCCTGGAATTCCAGCTCCTCTCCACACTGCAGAGATCAGTTCCCCTGGAGGAAAGGGCTGCTTGGGAGGGGGGACTCTGTGGCCTTGGACCCCACTGAGGGTCAGGGATGCCAGCCTCCAGGTGGGGCCTTGGGATCCCCTGGAATTCCAGCTCCTCTCCACACTGCAGAGATCAGTTCCCCTGGAGGAAAGGGCTGCTTGGGAGGGGAGACTCTGTGGCCTTGGACCCCACTGAGGGTCAGGGATGCCAGCCTCCAGGGGGGGCCTGGGGATCCCCTGGAATTCCAGCTCCTCTCCACACTGCAGAGATCAGTTCCCCTGGAGGAAAGGGCTGCTTGGGAGGGGGACTCTGTGGCCTTGGACCCCACTGAGGGTCAGGGATGCCAGCCTCCAGGTGGGGCCTGGGGATCCCCTGGAATTCCAGCTCCTCTCCACACTGCAGAGATCAGTTCCCCTGGAGGAAAGGGCTTCTTCGGAGGGGGGACTCTGTGGCCTTGGACCCCACTGAGGGTCAGGGATGCCAGCCTCCAGGTGGGGCCTGGGGATCCCCTGGAATTCCAGCTCCTCTCCACACTGCAGAGATCAGTTCCCCTGGAGGAAAGGGCTGCTTGGGAGGGGGACTCTGTGGCCTTGGACCCCACTGAGGGTCAGGGATGCCAGCCTCCAGGTGGGGCCTGGGGATCCCCTGGAATTCCAGCTCCTCTCCACACTGCAGAGATCAGTTCCCCTGGAGGAAAGGGCTGCTTCGGAGGGGGGACTCTGTGGCCTTGGACCCCACTGAGGGTCAGGGATGCCAGCCTCCAGGTGGGGCCTGGGGATCCCCTGGAATTCCAGCTCCTCTCCAGACTGCAGAGATCAGTTCCCCTTAGGGCTGCTTGCGGGGGACGATGACTCCATGTCCTCCCTGACCTCACCCCTATATTTCCAGCCCCCACAGTGTCATGGTTAAGAGCTAAGAACGGCAGCCTCTAATCTGGAGAGCCAGATTTCATTCCCCACTCCTCCACTTGCAGCCAGCTGAGTGACCTTGAGCCAGTCACAGCTCTTAGTCACAGTTCTCTTAGAGCTGTTCTCACACAGCTCTCTCAGCCTGTCTGTCTCCCACGGCGTCTGTCGTGGGGAGAGGAAGGGCAAGGGGTTTGTAAGCCAGTTTGAGTCTCCTTCTGGTAGTTATTATTATTATTATTATCATTCGATTTATTATTATCATCATTCGATTTATTGCGATTTATAGTGATAAGCCGGGGATAAAAAGCAGCTCTTGTCCTCTGCCTCCTTCAACTTTCTGCGACCTACCCCTTGCCCAAATCCCTGGGACTTTTCCAGCTGAGAATTGGTCAGCCCCTGGCTCTGCACCTGGTCAGAAATCAATGGGGAAGGATGGAATTGTCCCCGCTCCGTCGGTAGACACGGCTACCCGGCTTCATGAAGGGATGTGCGCAGAAATTATCCAGATGGCGAACGACCTGCTAAGGATCAGGAAAGCATCTGGGTTCCGCTTGGGAAAGTTTTGGCCAAGGCAGGGAGGGGTTGATTTGTGTGGGTCCCAGAATGCAATGCAGGGTCGTCCCCCCCCCCCCGCCCTGCCGATGCTCCGGAGGGGTCTGATTGACATTCCCTCGGGCTGCGCTGGGATGATCCATGCATGGCTCAGGGTTTAACAAGGCGTTGCATGCCCCCAGGGGCCACACCAGAAGAGCAAGGTCTGGGGGGGGGGGACTACGGCTGCGCTGTACGTGGGACCACAGCCTGTGCAGTGGAAGGGGGTTATTATCCATCTTTTAAAAAATTGTTAGCCACTTTTTGGGGTGAGCCAGCATCGTGCCGTGGTTTGCAGTGGTGGCCTCTAATCTGGAGAGTCGGGTTTGATTCCGCACTCCTCTTTCACGTGCAGCCAGCTGGGTGACCTTGGGCCAGTGACAGTTCTCTCAGAGCTCTCTCGGCCCCGCCAACATCACAGGGTGTCTGTTGTGGGGTGAAGAAAGGGAGGTGATTGTGGCTGCTTTGTGGCTCCTTCGCGTAGTGAATAGTGGGGTACAAAAAAACCCCAGTTCATTTCTTCTTTTCTGTTTTATGGCACCTAATAATTTTACTGTGTTCAGTTTTGGGCCCCACAGTTGAAGAGGGATGTTGACAAACTGGAATGTGTCCAGAGGAGGGCAACAAAGAGGGTGAGGGGTTTGGAGACCAAGACGGATGAGGAAAGGTTGGCGGAGCTTGGTCTGTTTAGCCTGGAGAGGAGACGACTGAGAGGGGATCTGAGAGCCATCTTCAAGTACTTAAAAGGCTGCCATGTAGAGGATGGAGCAGAGTTGTTCTCTCTCGCCCCGGAGGACGGACCAGAACCAGTGGGATGAAATTAATGCAAAAGAAATTCCGTCTCAACATCCAGAAGAAGTTCCTGACAGTCAGAGTGGTTCCTCAGTGGAACAGGCTTCCTTGGGAGGTGGTGGGTTCTCCATCTTTGGAGATTTTTAAACAGAGGCTGGATCGCCATCTGACGGAGAGCCTGATTCTGGGAAAGCTCAAGGGGGTGGCAGGTGACAGTGGATGAGCGATAGGGATGTGTCCTGCATAGTACAGGGGTTGGACTAGATGACCCAGGAGGTCCCTTCCAACTCTATGATTCTATGATTCTATATGTTTGCCATTACGTGCCTCTGCATAGCAACCTCAGACCTCTTTGGGGGTCTCCAAACTATCAAAGTAGTTGCTTTGTTTCTAAAATCAGGCTGGCCTGGCACATCCAGTTCAAGGCAGGGGACAAAGAGGGGCAGTTCTCCATTGCCTACCTCTGCACTTCCTTGGGGGGGGTCTCCCCTGCAAGTGGTCACCAGGGCCAGCCCTGTTTCCCCTCCGAGATCTGGCCTGGCTGGGCTTGCCTGCGCTATCGCCTGTGACTCGGTTTACAGCCGGAAGACTTGCATTCACAAATAGTTACAAGGCCATCGTTAAGACTGAAGTGTGGGTTATAAATCTGATGAACCCTCCCCGAGTTTCGTTAATGGAGTAGCCCCGATTCAGGCAGCTACTCTTACCGTATTTGAATCCTTTATTTACTTCATTGATTCGACCCACTCGTCCCTGCCTTCGCCCAACAGAACTTACAGAGTTCTCTTCTCCCTTTCCCCTTTCTCCCTTTTGTCCGTATGACACTCCTTCGATGCGGGCTAGGCTGAGAGCAAGCGACTGGGAAGAGTCCACCCGGCCGGCTTCCATGGCAGAGCGGGGACCCGAACGTGGTCCTCCTTGATAGCAGGAGAGTTCTGTCTCTTAGGATTCCCAGGGGGAAGCTTAGGATCCCGGCAGTTGTGGTGATCTTGGTGGTATCGGGATGCAGCTTCTATCAGCAGATCCCGGCCAGGACGGTTGAGCCGGCCTTTTCCTCTGGCATCTCTAGGGCATTTCCACCTCCAGGCTGAGAGAAATCCGGACCCATTCCTCACAAAGTGGTTCATACCTTTCTAATGGACTTGAGAAGCAAATTTCCCTCTTCTGCACAGGAATAGAATCATAGAATCCTAGAGTTGGAAGGGACCTCCTGGGTCATCTAGTCCAACCCCCTGCACTATGCAGGACACTCACATCCCAATCGCTCATCTACTGTAACCTGCCACCCCCTTGAGCCTTCACAGAATCAGCCTCTCCATCAGATGGCTCTCCAGCCTCTGTTCAAAAATCTCCAAAGATGGAGAACCCACCACCTCCCGAGGAAGCCTGTTCCACTGAGGAACCGCTCTGACTGTCAGGAACTTCTTCCGGAGGTTTAGACGGAATTTCTTTTGAATTAATTCCCTCCATTGCTTCTGGTCCGTCCCTCTGGGGCAAGAGAGGACAACTCTGCTCCATCCTCTATATGACACCCTTTAAAATACTTAATCCAGCTGCAAAAGCACGGAAAGTGAATAGCCCTACAGGTCTGGAATGAGCCCAGGAGTTGGCGAGAGCTTTTGTTTGGCTGAGATTTCTCTCCCCACCTCTCATTCATCAGAAATCTCTGCTGGGGGGGGGAGAAGCACTGACGATCCGTGGATAAAAGCCTGAGGTGTCACTTTCCCTTCCTCCTCTTATCTCCCCATCCATGGGATTCCGGCATCTCTCCTTCCCCTCTCTGAGCGGGTGTCACTCCGCCCACCCGCCTGCCTTTCCCCAGCATTCTCGCCTTGCTCTTCCCATCCGTCACCCTACAGCACCCCCTCCGCGTTCCCTGCCCCCTCCCTTCCCTCTTCCCCCCCCCCCCGCCTCTCTTCCCCATCGACCTCCCCCCAGCCCCCACCCTCTGTCTTCCCGTGACCTATTCTCCTTCCCAGAACAAAAGGGCCCCTCCTTCCCTTCCCATTCGGCCCTGGAACGTGTGCCGCAAAGGGGGCAGCTTTTGCCTCCCCCGCCCCCCAATTTCGGGATCTTCCTTTCTCTTCTTAACGCCCCCCCTCCCCTCCTTGGCCGGTGGGGATGGAGGCATGGGGAAGGGGGCGCATCGTCTACCCACTTGTACATCGCAGGGATCCTCCGCCAACAAGTTGGAGGGCAGGAGGGTGGAAATAAATAAATAAAAAGGTCCATTAACTTCCTCCTCTCTCTTTCTCTCTGCTTTTTGCTGCCTGTGCTGAAGTCCTTGGGGAGAAGATGCTGGCAGGGGGAGGGGACATCACGATTACACAGGGTTTTCTAACACCCCCCCCTTTGCTAATGGTCTCTCTCTCTCTCTCTCTCTCTGTTTCCGCAGGCACAGTTCACTCTGGGGTGTGCTCTCTGCTCACTCCTCTGCTGCTGTTCCACCGCCCCGCTTCAGAGAGCGGGCCCAGCCCACAGCGCCCGGGAAAATGCTCTCTCTTGGGCCTCTGGTTCTGCTTCTCTGCGGTCCGGCCTTCGCTATCCAGCTGCCCAAAGACTGTGAGTCACTCCGGTTGCTGTTTATTTCCCTTGGGGTGGGGGGCATGGGGGTCGGGGAAGGTCCCCCCCAGTGGGCCGATGCCACCCCATGATGATGTGACCAGGGTGTCAGAATCTTGGACATGACCTGCCTGGTCCTTTTAACGGGTGATTGAATCGAGGCCCTCGAGAGAGAGGCAGCCTCTAATGGGGAGATGGTTCCCCACTCTGGCTCCACATGCAGTCGGCTGGGTGACCTTGGGTTAGTCACTGTTCTCTTAGATCTCACTGAGCAGTTCTGTTAAGACTCTCTTAGCCCCAAGCCACAGGGTGCCTGTTGAGGGGAGAAGAAGGGAATGGGGATTATAAGCCAACTTGGGACTCCTTAAGGGAGTGAAAAGCGGAGTATAAAAAACCAGCTCTTCTTCTGCCTGCCAAGCAGAGGCTCTGCCCCTGAGCCTGGGTCTCAGGCCAAGGTCTTTCCCATCCTTCCTGCCTGGTCCTTCTAACTGGAGATGCCGGGGACTGAACCCAGGACCTTCTGCCTGCAAAGCAGAGTCTCTGCCCATGGTCTACATCCTCCCCGCCATTGGTCCCCCTAAAGATTTATACACTTTATACCTTTCTCCACCCACCTACCACGCCTTATGCTGTGGGTGGATTAACAAACTCTTCTGCCTTCAATACCTGCTCACTAGTAGGATGCAAATGGAAGCTTTCAGAACCCCAAATCAGCTTTCCTGGCCAATTTCAGCACCAAGGATAGCAATTTAGATCGGCCGGCAGGTAGAGAATTCCCTTTTCAGCACCATGGAGAGTGCCCTGGGGGGGGGCTAGGAACCCAGCAACTCTGGGGTCTCTGAAGAACGGCCACATGAGGGGCTATTGAATTTCTTGACTTTCCCCTGGAAGTCTGTTGGTTGCACTTTCTGAGTTGCATACAAAGCAAGCGGCTGCGGGAGCCGATTCGGCGGGTGAGCGTGTTTGTGCACTCGGCCCTCCCCTGTACCTGTCCCCTCCCTGCCCAGCTTGTCTCCCTGCAGAGCAGACCTATCACAGGGGCTTTGTGTTGAAGTTCTGGAGGCCTCACTTCAAGAAGGATGTAGATAAAATTGAAAGGGTACAGAGGAGAGCGACGAGGATGACCTGGGGCCAAGGGACCAAGCCCTATGAAGATAGGTTGAGGGACTTGGGAATGTTCAGCCTGGGGAAAAGGAGGTTGAGAGGGGACATGATAGCCCTCTTTAAGTATTTGATAGGTTGTCACTTGGAGGAGGGCAGGATGCTGTTCCCGTTGGCTGCAGAGGAGAGGACACGCAGTAATGGGTTTAAACTTCAAGTACAACGATATAGGCTAGATATCAGGAAAAAGTTTTTCTCAGTCAGAGTCGTTCAGCAGTGGAATAGGCTGCCTAAGGAGGTGGTGAGCTCCCCCTCACTGGCAGTCTTCAAGCAAAGGTTGGATACCCACTTTTCTTGGATGCTTTAGGATGCTTAGGGCTGATCCTGCGTTGAGCAGGGGGTTGGACTAGATGGCCTGTATGGCCCCTTCCAACTCTGTGATTCTATGATTCTAAGTTCTCAGCCTGTTGGGCCGGGAAGCAGCAGGATTTCCCAAGCGCCCTGCCTTTGGGCTTCTCTTGGCCTCTGGGAGGTCAAGCAGGGGGTTACGCTTCCTTGGACGCCTTTTGAGAAGCCAGACCCAAACTTTTAAAGATTGTAATAACCGAGAGAAAACGGCACCACCGTTTAGCTCCTCCGTGGGCACGGTGCCTGTCTGGGCCGCCTCACTTCCTCCTCAAATTAATTCAGGAGCTTCCTGTTCCAGAAGCAGGTGTTGAATTTTCCTTCCGCCCTTGTGGTGTTTGCTCGTCTTCCCCAACTGGCATCGCATTTCCAGATGGTTCTTCCCCTTCCTCCCGCCAAGGGATTTGTGAACGTGTTGCTCAGAGATCTCATCTTGCCTCAGAAGTTAAACAGAGAGTGGCCAACCTCTGGGGGCGAAACCTGGAGATCTCTTGGATCTGCAGTTGAGAAAACGCCCTGGAGAAAAGGGTTACTCTGTGGCCTTGGGCCCCACTGAGGGTCAGGGATGCCAGCCTCCAGGTGGGGCCTGGGGATCCCCTGGACTTCCAGCTCCTCTCCAGACTGCAGAGATCAGTTCTCATGGAGGAAAGGGCTGCTTGGGAGGGGGGACTCTGTGGCCTTGGACCCCACTGAGGGTCAGGGATGCCAGCCTCCAGGTGTGGCCTGGGGATCCCCTGGAATCCCAGCTCCTCTCCAGACTGCAGAGCTCAGTTCCCCTGGAGGAAAGGGCTGCTTGGGAGGGGGACTCTGTGGCCTTGGACCCCACTGAGGGTCAGGGATGCCAGCCTCCAGGTGGGGCCTGGGGATCCCCTGGAATCCCAGCTCCTCTCCAGACTGCAGAGCTCAGTTCCCCTGGAGGAAAGGGCTGCTTGGGAGGGGGGACTCTGTGGCCTTGGACCCCACTGAGGGTCAGGGATGCCAGCCTCCAGGTGGGGCCTGGGGATCCCCTGGACTTCCAGCTCCTCTCCAGACTGCAGAGATCAGTTCTCATGGAGGAAAGGGCTGCTTGGGAGGGGGGACTCTGTGGCCTTGGACCCCACTGAGGGTCAGGGATGCCAGCCTCCAGGTGGGGCCTGGGGATCCCCCGGAATTCCAGCTCCTCTCCAGACTGCAGAGATCAGTTCCCCTGGAGAAAAGGGCTGCTTGGGAGGGGGGACTCTGTGGCCCTGGACCCCCCTGAGGGTCAGGGATGCCAGCCTCCAGGTGGGGTCTGGGGATCCCCTGGAATTCCAGCTCCTCTCCAGACTGCAGAGATCAGTTCCCCTGGAGGAAAGGGCTGCTTGGGAGGGGACTCTGTGGCCTGGGACCCCACTGAGGGTCAGGGATGCCAGCCTCCAGGTGGGGCCTGGGGATCCCCTGGAATTCCAGCTCCTCTCCAGACTGCAGAGATCAGTTCCCCTGGAGGAAAGGGCTGCTTTGGAAGGGGGACCTTGGACCCCTCTGAGGTACCTCCCCTTCCAGAATTCCATCCTTTTCAGACTCCAACCCCACAATTCCAGTCAAAACCCAACCCCGAGATGGTAAGCCTTAAGATTGCCGCTCTCCAGGTAACACCTGGAGATTGCCATCTGTGACATTTGGTCTCCAGATGACCCACATCAGTTCACCTGGAGAAAAATAGCCATTTTGGAATCTGGACACTATGCCACTGAGCTCTGTTGAGTTCCCTGCCCTTCCAAAATCTCCAGGCTGTCCCCAACCCAGAGTTGGCAACCGTGATAAGCTTATTGGAAAACTGCCCACTGGACACCACTTCTGAAGAAGCCAATGATTTTGTTCTTGGCTCATGTTTTGTTTCCTTCGTGGGAAGCACCTGCTCGATTTCTTTCCTTCTGTTTTATTCTTAATTGAAAAGCATCAGAGTTCCTTCTCCACCACCCCCCCCAGCATCCCTGCCCTTTACTTCCTGAGCCAACTCAGCATCTTCAGGTGGCTTCACATCCCATCCTCCTCCCTCCTCCACTACTGCTGCCTCCTTCTCTCCCCCCCCACCCCCAGGCTCCCCCTTTCCATTTCCCTCCCCTAAAATCTCCAGGCATTTCCCACCCCAAAGCTGGCAACCCTCGTTAATACCCAAGATCGACTCGTGTAAAAAAAATAGCTGGCTTCTTCCGATCCTTTGGTGTCATCCCATTTAAGATGCACCTTTCTTACCAGAGACCCAGTGTGGTGGTGTGGCTTCCCCACCCCTCCTCTGCCTGCAGCCAGCTGGGTGACCTTGGGCCTGTCGCAGTTCTCTCGGAGCCATTCTTACAGAGCAGTTCTATCAGAGCTCTCCCAGCCCCTCCTACCTCACAGGGAGAGGAAGGGAAAAGGGTTTGCAAATGGCTTTGGTTACTGAAAGGCGGGGTATTAGAAACAGCTCTTCTTCTTCTTCTGTGCTCTGCATCCAAGCTCTTGGCCTGAATTTCGGTGCTTGCCTCGCAGGGATGATAGGTAGGCATGGGCACCTCCTCCTGGATCTGCTGCCCACCTAGGTAGCCTCCCTGTGCCCAGCTCAATTCAGAATAGATCCGTTTGTCTGTTCTCAGTCTTTGAAACCCATGGGGGGGGGGCAGGAAAATAATTTTTGGCTTTGCATATATATATATTTATTTATTTGCATTGCAAATACATGCTGGGTTGCCTT